>NC_079193.1:337920035-337935035 GCF_029499605.1 Hyla sarda
AGTAAAAACTTTAAAATGTATACGTTTAAAAATGTCATCTTCTGACCCCTATAACTTTTTATTTTTCCACGTACAGGGCGGTATGAGGACTCATTTTTTGAGGCGTGATCTGAAGTTTTTATCGGTACCATTTTTGTTTTGATTGGACTTTTTGATCACTTTTTATTCATTTTTTAATGGTATAAAAAGTGACCAAAATACCCTTTTTTGGACTTGGGAATTTTTTTACGTGTACGCCATTGACCGTGCGGTTTAAACAACAATATATTTTTATAGTTCGGACATTTACGCACGCGGCGATACCACATATGTTTATTAAAAATTTTATTTGCATGGTTATATTTTTTTTCATGGGAAAAGGGGAAGGGGTTAAATGATCTCTATAACACTGCACACACTGATCTCTTACACAGATCACTGGCGTGTATTAACACACCTGTGATCAGCGTTATCGGCGCTTGAATGCTCCTGCCTGGATCACATTCGCCGATCGCCTGCAGTCATTCGCCGATCGGACACCGAGGAGGCAGGTAAGGTCCCTCCCGGTGTCCTGTAAGCTGTTCGGGACGCCACGATTTCACCGCGGCATCCCGAGCAGCCGGGATACTTTCACTTTCGCTTCAGAAGCGGCGGTCAGCTTTGAAGGGTTAATACAGGGCATCACCGCGATCGGCGATGTCCTGTATTAGCCGCGGGTCCCGGCCGTTTGTGGCCGCCGGGACCGATCCGATATGATGCGGGGTCATCGCGTGACCCCGCGGGAGCCAGCGGAGGACGTAAATATACGTCCTTCGTTAAGGGGGTACGCCGCTGCTCAGCGTTTGGAACAAACTGTTGCAAACGCTGGTGCTGGAGCTTGTGATGTCATAGCCCCACCCCCTCATGACATCACACCCCGCCCCCTCAATGCAAGTCTATGGGAGGGGCATGACGGCATCATGCCCCCACCCATAGACTTGCATTGAGGGGCGGGACTATGACATCATGAGCTCCCGGCGCCGGCTCCAGCGTTCTGAACAGTTTGTTCCAAACGCTGAGCAGCGGCGTACCTCTTTAAGGACTCATTTTGGCCTTAAGGACCAAGCCAATTAAAATTTTTTCCTTCTCCCCTTCTAAAAATCATAATGCTTTCATTTTGCACCTACAGACCCATTTAAAGGCTCGTTTTTTGCATCAATCATACTTTGTAATTACATCACTTATTTAATAACAAAATTTGCAGAAAAACAAAAAAAACTTGTGGGGTGGAAAAAAAACATTGTCATTTTTGTGGGCTTCTATTTCTACGCAGTGCACTTTTTGGTAAAAACAATTATACCCACAAGTTAGGCTGGGTTCACACCACGTTTTTCAAATACGGTTACCGTATACGGTTTTCCGCTAAATAAACGTATGGCAAAAACCGTATGCAACTGTATACAACCGTATGACTCCAAATTAAAACGTATACGGTTTTTCCCCGTACGGTTCTATCCGTTTGCATCAGTTTTTGCCAACAGTTTTGCTATTTTGTTGGAATTAGTTTTCCAGCAATTTAATAAAGTTGCTATTGTTCTATTGAAATTCCAATCTGCGCATGTGTCAACTCCAAAAACGGATTAGAAAAACCGTGTGCAACCGTATTCTGAAATTCTGTGTACGGTTCTCATAGACATGTTAAATGAACCGCATATGGTTCGCATACGGTTTTCCAACCGGAGGCAAAAACGTGGTCGACAGCGTTTTTGCCTACGGTTGAAAAATCGGCAAAACCGTATCCGAGGCAAAATGGATGCAACCGTACACAACATTTGGAATACGGTTTACAATGCATTCTCTATGCGTATGGTTTCGGATATGGTCGTATGCGTGCTTTTGCGGAAAATCGTTTACGGTTACCGTATTTGAAAAACGTGGTGTGAACCCAGCCTTATGTAGGTTTTATTTTGTATTACTAAAAAAAATTTTTTATAACTACATGCAAAATTTTTATGTTTAAAGGGTTACTCCACTGACGTGGAAATTTTTATGTTTAAAGGGTTACTCCACTCGTGACGTCAGAGCCGCCCCTCGTGACATCACATCCTGCCCCCTCAATGCAAGTCTATGGGGGCAGGGCATGATGTCACAAGCTCCCGTCTCCAGTTTGTTCCAAACGCTGAGCAGTGGAGTACCCCTTTAAATGGGCACTGTCCGATACAATAACTTTTGATATATTATAAAGCATGCAAAAACTATCAGTTTTGCAATTGCTTTCATCAGAAAAATTTCAGTATTTCATACTGAAAAAGCCAGTCAAAAAAGTGGCCATTAGGGGTTCCCCTGCCTCCCGGAACACATACCAGTCATCCAGCGGTCAGCGAAATGTCATGGACACCATGATTGACAGGGCTACAAGCAGGTCCAGAGCTACTGTGCTTGCTCCTGGCCCTCCGAGTCAGAGCAGAGGGAGGGAGGGGGAGGAGTCACAGTGAGAAGAAGAGGGACACGCCCCCTGCCTCTACATACACAGAAACCCCACTGAGCAATGATGGCAAGTAAATAAAAAGGTAATTCTGTTTTGATGGGACTTTGATTGGAATTTGGTATTTTTTTACCCCACCGACTGTGCAGTTTAACTAACTTTATAGTTTGATAGTTTGGAAATTTACACACACGGTGATATCACGTATGTTTATTTTTAATTACATAAATTTTATTTTAAAATTGGGAAGTGGGTGGGTGATTTAAAGCGTACCCATCAGATCCAACAATCACTCAGTACCTAATCCACGCATGTACATCTAATTTTTGTGTCTAGCATCTTTATTTTTTATTACACTTTTAATTTAGCTCACTAGTCTTAATTCCTCTCAAAGGGAAGGGGCGTGGACTCACTGTGCAGGTCTCCGCCCCCTCCCTCAGTATGCTGTCTGCTCACATCTCCCCTAGCATTAGCAAAACTACAACTCCCAGCTTGTCCTCACTGACAGTAGCGGGACACAAGCTGACGGTGGGAGGATTTTTCCTCCAGTTGTGAGCCCTGCGCTCACAGCTGTCAATCAAGGAAGTGTGTCCATGACATAGGTGATGACGCATAGTTATGACAAGACCCAGCACAGCAGACTCAGGGAGGAAGTGAATGCATGAGGACGGACTCTTGTGAGCAAAACACAGAACCTAGACCCACAAAAAAACATGGAAAGAATCGCCATGACCTAGTGAGTAACATGTAAGCATTAATGCTTTAACGTGTACTGTAGTTTAACACTGTCATATTTTTTTCTAAATAACTGATTACGAATTCGGAGCAGAAATAGCTTAACAAGTGTCCTTTGTCCCCACTGCATATAGCTCTAGGAGACAGAAAGGAAGCACAGCACCTAAATCCTGCACATAACCCAGTGTGAAGCGATTCTAAGGCATTGGGTCTTATGCTGGAGATAGGTGCTAAAGCGGGAAGCTTTATCATCTAATGTGTTACTGTATATACTCGAGTATAAGCCGACCCGAGTATAAGCCGAGACCCCTAATTTCAACCCAAAATCCCAGGAAATTGACTCGAGTTATTGACTCGAGTAGAAGCCTAGGGTGGGAAATACATCATCCCCCCCCCCCTGTCATCATCCAGACCCGTCATTAACATCCTCATCATCATCACCGCCTGTCATCATCCAGAACCTCATCATCATCACCTGTCATCATCCCACACCCCCCCTTCATCATCCCCTTGTCATCATCCCCACCCCCCTTCATCATCCCCTTGTCATCATCCCCACCCCCTTCATCATCCCACACACCCCCTTCATCATCCCCTTGTAATCATCCCACACCCCCCCCCCCTTCATCATCCCCTTGTCATCATCCCAGACCCCCCCGTCATCATCCTCTTGTCATCATCCGCCCGCAGTGGTCTTCAACCTGCGGACCTCCAGAGGTTTCAAAACTACAACTCCCAGCAAGCCCGGGCAGCCATCGGTTGTCCGGGCTTGCTGGGAGTTGTAGTTTTGAAACCTCCGGAGGTCCGCAGGTTGAAGACCACTGCGGCCTTCGACATCATCCAGCCCCCTCTCACCTCCCTTTAGTTCTGTACAGTACTCACCTCCGCTCGGCGCTGGTCCGGTGCTGCAGGACTGTCCGGAGAGGAGGTGGTCCGGTGGGATAGTGGTTCCGGGCTGCTATCTTCACTGGGGGCGCCTCTTCTCCGCGCTTCCGGCCCAGAATAGAGGCGTCGCCTTGATGACGCAGAAGTACGTTGGCAATGAACGTACCTCTGCGTCGTTATCAAGGCAACGTGACTATTCTGGGGCCGGGCCCGAAGCGCTTAGAAGAGGCCTCCCCGGTGAAGATAGCAGCCCGGAACCACTATCCCACCGGACCACCTCCTCTCCGGACAGTCCTGCAGCACCGGACCAGCGCCGAGCGGAGGAGAGTACTGTACAGAACTAAAGGGGGTGAGAGGGGGCTGGATGATGTCGAAGGCCGCAGTGGTCTTCAACCTGCGGACCTCCGGAGGTTTCAAAAGTACAACTCCCAGCAAGCCCGGACAGCCGATGGCTGCCCGGGCTTGCTGGGAGTTGTAGTTTTGAAACCTCTGGAGGTCCGCAGGTTGAAGACCACTGCGGGTGGAGAGTTCACTCGAGTATAAGCCGAGGGGGGTGTTTTCAGCACAAAAAATCGTGCTGAAAAACTCGGCTTATACTCGAGTATATACGGTATATAAAGCAAGAAGACCAGGCGTTCAGCAAGCTTTTTCAGTGCAGAATTCATAATCAAAGTTTGGAAAAGATACAAACATTTTTAGAAATTGTGCACAGTACTGAACTATAGTCATTTTGTTTATAAAAACCAATAAAACACTGGATCTAGACTTTAAATAGTGAGCAAAGGACAGCACAGTATAAGGATACATATCACACGTAAAGGATAATATCACAGTACGGCCAATGACTGACAGTAAGTGATATAGACAGAAGAAATTAAAGGATAACTCTAAAAATTATAAATATGTTTATAAAAAAAATAATTATTTAAATAAATGTAATTCACAACTGCTGGATGTCCTTGAAAACAGCAAGCAGGGACACCCTTCGAACCCAACATAGTCCATAAGTTAAAGGGGTTCTCCAGCCATAATACATCTTATCCTCTATCCAAAGGATAGGGGATAAGATGTATGAATGCTAGGGACCCCCGCAATCTGTCATTGCGCACCCACCTTTGTGAGCTCTCCAGAGCACTGGAAGCTCTGAGTGTGTAGCGTGACGACCAGGGGGCCGGAGTATCATGAAATCACGATTCAGCCCCCGTGTGATAGACTTGCATTGAGGGGGCAGTCCGTGACAGGGCGGAGTCGTGACGTCAAGCCCCCTTACATAGCCTTGCATTGAGGGGCCGGAGCGTGATGTCACGGGGGTGGAGTTGTAAGGTCACGGTACCCGCCGCCCCGTGGTAGTCATGCTACGCTCTGAGCCTCCAGCGCTGCGGAGAGCTCACAAAAGGTGGGTGCGCAATGACAGATTGCAGGGGCAGCGGCAGAAACCCCGCAATCATACATCTTATTTCCCTATCCTTTAGATAGGGGACAAGATGTATTAGGGCCGGCGTACCCCTTTAATGTGGTCCATCGGGTACGAACAAAACTCCTCGTAAGACAGATCTAGTATAGCGTTGGCTGATCACGTCTTGTGCAGCCAATAATATCAATGTTATTGGCTGCACACAGCCCTGTGTAAACCGATAATATGCAGCAGATAATAAATTTAAAGAATCACATGAATATTCCAGCAATCATCCGTACAGCCCGGTCGCACCATTACCGAACCTTGTGAAGGCTTGGCAAATGAGCGACAATCACTGAGATCGATCGTAGTTGTATGCTGCCCGTTGGCCTGGGTAAAAAAGTGAAATCATCTGCATTTTGGGAAACATTACAACTCAAGAACATAAGAGGGAGGAGATTTCAACAAAGAATGGATTCAAACATGTCGTTTTTCGAGCCAAAACCAAGAGTGAATCCAAAAAGGTTTTTCTCCTCCTCTTGGGACCACTCCTGTGTTTGGCTCAAAAAAAAAGGACATGTGTGAATCCAGCCAAATCCAGAAGAACATTCAGTACTCCTTAATTAAATTCTTGTCCAGCTCTAGGCATTACTTTTTTTTGCAATTTGCTCCTGTAAAACTTAAATTCCCCCACAGAAAGAACGAACATGTGCAGGAATTGCGCTCTGACTGCACTGCTGTTAACTGGTTCAAGTCCGCAAGGTTCTAGCACCGAAAAATTTCAACGGGCACCACTCAGAATCTACAACCTCGAATATCTAGAGATGGATATTCCGTAGCGTGAACATACACTTCGGGTACGTTCACACGGGAGCGCAGCACATTTGATGCCACTGGATTCGCTGCCAACACAGAGTTATGACAGAGCGAGCTCCCTGTTGCTGCCGTACGTCTGTTTTGCCACAGAGCTACGGCAGCAGCATCAGCAGCAGGGAGCTCACTCTGCTTTAACTGTGTGTGTGTGTGTGTGTGTGTGTGTGTGTGTGTGTGTGTGTGTGTGGCGGAAGCATGCGCTTAAAATGGAAACTGGAAGCAGGCTCATTCACACTAATCTGCTGGTAGTGGCACAGTTCAGGGGATTTCTTTTCCCCTTCAGGATAGAGTGGGTGACCCCGCTGCCAGTTTTTCTTTTAACCCCTTAACGACGCAGGACGTAAATGTACGTCCTGGTGATGTGGTACTTAACGCACCAGGACGTACATTTACGTCCTGAGCATAACTGCGGGCATGATGCGCGGTAGGTCCCGGCTGTTGATCGCAGCCAGGGACCCACCGGTAATGGCGGACACCCGCGTTCCCGCGGATGTCCGCCATTAACCCCTCAGATGCCGTGATCAATACAGATCACCGCATCTGCAGCATCACGGTCACTTAACAGGATGATCGGATCGCCCGCAGCGCTGCCGCGGCGATCCGATCATCCTGCACGGCAGATGGAGGTCCCCTCACCTGCCTCCGCTGTCTTCCAGGAGTCTTCGGCTCTGATCTGCCTTCCCGTAGACCAGAGCAGAAGATGACCGATAACCCTGATCAGAACAGTATTTCCCAAACCAGGGTGCCTCCAGCTGTTGCATAACTACAACTCTCAGCATGCCCGGACAGCCAACGGCTGTCCGGGCATCCTGGGAGTTGTAGTCCTGCAATAGCTCGAGGCACCCTGGTAAAGAAACACTGGCACAGAGTTCATATTTTACATATCCCAGATACGGTGTCTCTGGATGTCAAACATACAAGAAAGTCTGCAAAACAGATATCAAAGCCTCAATAAAAAGAACTACACAAACTACAATACTGTTTTATTTTATATACCACATAGTTGGCCACAATGTATACACCCACTTTACTCTGCAAGCCTCTAGGTTACCTTAATTCTTGTACCAAACAATGACAGGTTAGACAATTGACGGACAAAAACATTACAATATTGACCATATGGAATTTTAGAACATTTACCAAATGTTCAAAAAATTTAAATCACCTTCCTAATCTATAATGTAAAAATATAATCCGAGCGCAAACAAAGGAAACACAGACAAGAAGCGGCTGTAAATGTTACTAAACCATCTGACGTTACACGACTTCTCAAGTTACGGGTCTGATGCAACCGCTGCTACATAGGACCCTGCAGATGATGATCACATCCACGAGGCTGGGCCGCTTCCAGCCACCACGTGACAAGGCAGCTGAAAAGGTGTCACCAGGTCATAGAAAGAAAAAAACAAAAAAAAAAACACTTCACGGTCTGAGGTTGATCAGCCAAGGGGTGGTGCATATACTCCATTCATGTATCCACAGAAGAGTTAAAAGGAGTTATCATGGATAAAAAAATAAATAAAAAAAATAATAAGTATATATATATACTGGCTCTAGAAAGTTACAGATTTGTAAATCACTTCTATAAAAAAAATATTAATCCTTTCAGTACTTATAAGCTGCGGAAGTTGAGTTGTTCTTTCCTGTCTAAGTGCTCTCTGATGACACGTGTCTCGGGAACTGTCCAGAGTAGAAGCAAATCCCCATAGCGAACCTCTTCTACTCTGTGCAGTTCCCAAGACAAGCGGAGATGTTCCTGAGACAAAACATCAACTCAACTTCAGCAGCTGATAATTATTGGAAGGATTAAGATTTTTCTTTAACCCCTTAACGACGCAGGACGTATATTTACGTCCTGCGCCGGCTCCCGCGATATGAAGCGGGATCGCGCCGCGATCCCGCATCATATCGCGTGGGTCCCGGCGCTAATCAACGGCCGGGACCCGCGGCTAATACCACACATCGCCGATCGCGGCGATGTGCAGTATTAACCCTTTAGAAGCGGCGGTCAAAGCTGACCGCCGCTTCTAAAGTGAAACTGAAAGTATCCCGGCTGCTCAGTCGGGCTGTTCGGGACCGCCGCGGTGAAATCGCGGCGTCCCGAACAGCTGATCGGACACCGGGAGGGCTCTTACCTGCCTCCCTGGTGTCCGATCGACGAATGACTGCTCCGTGCCTGAGATCCAGGCAGGAGCAGTCAAGCGTCGATAATGCTGATCACAGGCGTGTTAATACACGCCTGTGATCAGGATGAAAGATCAGTGTGTGCAGTGTTATAGGTCCCTATGGGACCTATAACACTGCAAAAAAAAAAGTAAAAAAAAAGTGTTAATAAAGGTCATTTAACCCCTTCCCTAATAAAAGTTTGAATCACCCCCCTTTTCCCATAAGAAAAATAAAACAGTGTAAAAAAAAAATAAAATAAATAAACATATGTGGTATCGCCGCGTGCGTAAATGTCCGAACTATAAAAATATATCATTAATTAAGCCGTACGGTCAATGGCGTACGCGCAAAAAAATTCCAAAGTCCAAAAAAGCGTATTTTGGTAACTTTTTATAACATTAAAAAATGAATAAAAAGTGATCAAAAAGTCAGATCAAAACAAAAATCATACCAATAAAAACTTCAGATCACGGCGCAAAAAATGAGTCCTCATACCGCCCCATACGTGGAAAAATAAAAAAGTTATAGGGGTCAGAAGATGACATTTTTAAACGTATAAATTTTCCTGCATGTAGTTATGATTTTTTCCAGAAGTGCGACAAAATCAAACCTATATAAGTAGGGTATCATTTTAACCGTATGGACCTACAGAATAATGATAAGGTGTAATTTTTACCGAAATATGCACTGCGTAGAAACGGAAGCCCCCAAAAGTTACAAAATGGCGTTTTTTTTTTCGATTTTGTCGCACAATGATTTTTTTTTCCGTTTCGCCGTGCATTTTTGGGTAAAATGACTAATGTCACTGCAAAGTAGAATTGGCGACGCAAAAAATAAGCCATAATATGGATTTTTAGGTGGAAAATTGAAAGGGTTATGATTTTTTAAATGTAAGGAGGAAAAAACGAAAGTGCAAAAACGGAAAAACCCTGAGTCCTTAAGGGGTTAATAGATGTAATTTACAAATCAGTTTAACTTTCTGGAGCCAGTTGATAGAGGGGTATTCCAGGAAGAAAAAAAAACTTTATATATTAACTGGCTCCAGAAAGTTAAACAGGTTTGTAAATCACTTCTATTAAAAGAAATCTTAATCCTTCCAACAATTATCAGCTGCTGAAGTTGAGTTGATGTTTTCTGTCTGGCAACAGTGCTCTCTGCTGACATCTCTGCTTGTCTCGGGAACTGCACAGAGTAGAAGAGGTTTGCTATTGGGGATTTGCTTCTACTCTGGACAGTTCCCGAGACACGTGTAATCAGAGAGCACTTAGACATAAAAGAACAACTCAACTTCAGCAGCTAATAAGTACTGGAAGGATTGAGATTCTTTAATAGAAGTAATTTACAAGTCTGTTTAACTTTCTAGAGCCAGTTTATATATAAAAAAAAAAAAATTCCTGGAATACCCCTTTAACATACTGACGTATGTATACTGAAGACTCACTCGATCAGTATTTTACAAACTGTGTCTCCAGCTGTCTCCAAAACTACAACTACAAGCATGCCCGGACAGTTTTGCAACAGCTGGAGGCACACTATTTGGAAAACACTCTTGGAAAATATACAGTAACGCATTAGCAGATAGAGTACGTTCACAAGTACAGGATCTGCTGCAGATCTGTACATACAATCATTTAGTGACCATTCATATATGCAGCAGATCCTGTGAAGGTAACCTAAATGACATATCTCGGATCCTCTGTATGGACCAGCGCTTCCCAACCAGTGAGCTGCAAAAACGAATGGAAAGGGTGTGACGTGACAAGGGGGCGTGGAGTGACATCAGGTCTCCATCTTTTATAACCCAGTGATTGAGACTGGAGCAGCCCCTGGCACAGAATGCCGGGTGCTGCCGATCTGCCTGGAATTATCCCTTTAGTCATCGCGATCAATGTTGATCACAGCATATAAAACAAAACCAAAAGTATCCAGGCAGCTCAGCGGAGCTGATCGGGACCATCGCGACAATCGTGATATCCCGATCAGCTTACTGGACAACAGGAGGGTCCTCACCTGCCTCCTTCTCATCCGATCGGCAATCTTCTGCTCCAAGCCTGCTAATAAAAGGGGCTAATAAAATTTTATTTTTTATTTTTTTAAAGTGAATTAACCCCTTCCCTATTAAATAAATCCCCCCCCCTTTTCCCATAAAACGTAATAAAAATAATCATTTGCGGTACCGCTACGTGTGTAAGTGTCCGAACTATTAAAATATAAGGTAACCTAAACGCACGGTCAAAATTGTGCATTTTTTGGTCACTTCATATACCATATAAATATTAAATAAAAGTGATCGTAAAGTCCCATCAAAACAAAAATGGTCAGAAGATGATACTTTTACACATACTAATTTTGGTGCATTACTTAGGATTTTTTTAAAGTAGTTAAAACTTACATAAATTGGGTATCCTTGTAACCATATGGACCTACAGAATAAAGATATGGTGTAATTTTTTACAAAAAGTGCCCCCAAAATTAGCAAAATGGTGTTTTTTTATTTTATTTATTTCATCCCACTAAATTTTTTGTGTGTTTCGCCACAGATTATGTTATAAAATAAGTGATGTCATTACAATGTACAATTGGTGACGCAAAAAACAAGCCCTTATATGGGTCTGTAGGAGCAAAATTGAACGTGTTGTGAATTTTAGAAAGGAAGGAGGAAAAAAACAAAAACGAAAATTGTTTTGAGTCATGTGGGCTGAGTCCTTTAGGGGTTAAGAGGATTCAACGAGAGCAACCCAAACTTGTATTTTTATTTATTTTTTACAAAAATAAAGGCGTTAGAGAATGTAGGTACCGAGAAACAATTTTATTTATTCTTTTTTTTTTTTTGGGGGGGGGGGGGGGGGGGGGAGAGAATCAGAATCTGTACGCTTTAAAAAGTTTTCCTGTGATTTAAAGAGAAAGCTTTAATTGGTCGGGGTCTCAGTGCAGAGACCCCCAGAAAAGCACTTCACTCCCTGACTTGCAGCCAGGGCTGTGGAGTCGAGGAGTCTGATGAAATTTTGGGTACCTGGAGTCGGAGTCGGCAAACAATGCACCGACTCAGACTAAATTTAGATTGGAATAATTCACAAAAAGTTATAATTAATGACTTCTCTACTATAAGAATAAAGACCAATGAATGCAGTGCCTCATGTAACCGCACAAGGACCACGTTAAGTGACCGTGAAGAAGCTTTTCATGTGCTTCACTATATGGCACACAATGCACAATTAGGAGCGGCAATACTTATACTTTCCATAGTGTTGTGTTCTGCTGTTACAGGGAACCCATGGGTAACCTAGCCTCTCACTGATAAGGGGTTAAGGAAATATGTTTTTTTGCAGGACTAGAGGAAACTTGTATAAGTGAAGGGATTGGAGGGTCAATAGTTCAAGACTGAAGCTGTAAACCATAGGAAAAACTGCTGTCATTCAGCTAAGTAACACTCGATTGTTAGCTAGGTACTCCGCACCTAGACATCTTATCCCCTATCCAAAGGATAGGGGATAAGATGTCAGATCGCCGGGGTCCCGCTGCTGGGGACCCCCGGGATTGCCGCTGCGGCACCGCACTATCATTACTGCACAGAGCGAGTTCACACTGTGCGTAATGACGGGCGATACAGGGGTTGGAGCACCGTTACGTCATGGCTCTGCCCTTCGTGATGTCACGGCCAGCCCCCTTAATATAAGTCTATGGGAGGGGGCATGGCGGTCTTCACGCCCCCTGCCATAGACTTGTATTAAGGGGGCGGGATGTCACGAGGGGCGGAGCTATGACATTACGCTGCTCTGTCCACTGTATCTCTCTGTATCTGTCCCCCGAACTCCCTGTGTAGTAATGAAAGCGCGGTGCCGCAGCGGCGATCCCGGGGGTCGCCAGCAGCGGGACCCCGGGGATAAGATGTCTAGGGGCGGAGTACCCCTTTAAACTTTAAATATGACCATTTCTACTAGGGAAATCATGTTTTCTAATAAATGCCCCTTCCTGGATCCTCCCACTGCCCTATCTTCAGCAGCAGATCAGCACACAAACTGTTCAATACAGTAGACTGTTGGCTTCCCAGCCAGTAGTCCTGTGGTAATGACAGGTATGTTACCTTTCTTTCCTTCAAGGAATGTATAAAATACATTCGCATATTAATACAGAGGAGTCGGAAGTACAGAAAACGCCGGAGTTGGAACATTTATCTACCGACTCCACTGCCCTGCTTGCAGCGATCTCCATCCTACAAGCCCCATAATAAGTCTATGAGCTGCAGAACAGCGATATCTGCAAACAAGGGAGTCATCCCACTGATGGGTGGGGTTTTAGCAATGAGACTTCAGCCAATCAAATCTTTTGACATGTCTGTAATATGTCAAAAGTTTTTGAAATGACAGGGACACTAAGTAATGGGCTCTATTAGTTCACGTGACAGTTCCAGTGCTGCCATCAAGTCTGTTTCTGAATATACAAATGCAGATGTGAACAGAGCCTAACCAAACATACAAAAATCATATATATATATTAGGGATCGACCGATATAGATTTTTAAGGGCCGATACTCTTTGGAGGTTAGGGCCGATAACTTGTACCAATATTCCGGTATAAGTTATCGGCTATTTATCGCACCCACATGACACCGCTGCAGATCATTGATTTAAAGCGGGCACTTTAAATCAATGAACTGCAGCGGCTTTTGCGGGGCCAGAGACGGCCGACGCCACCCGCTTCTCTCCCCCTGCCTGTCCTGGGGTCCTCCTGAGTCATATCACTGCGAACGTCCGCCCAGCATCACGGTGGGGGGTGCGGCGGGTCGGGGGGGGGGGGGGGGGGGCGGTCGCAGTGCGGCGGGTCTGGGGGTGGTCGTGGTGCGGGCGGTGCATTATCGGCAAAGTAATTGCCGATACCGATAATGCCCAAAATTGTGATTATCGGCCATACCGATAATCGGTCGATCCCTAGTTTATACATTTAAAAAAACTATACGTACAACGTATTCAATAATGTCATTAACATATACGGTAAAATATGATAACCTTTATTCGCGCCTTCTGAAACCCCTATTGTGCATGTGTAGAAGATGTGACGTATACATTCAACGTAAGTACATGCAAAAAAAAAAACATAATACAATTCAATGTGATATTTCACGTATACGTCACAAGTACGTTACTCAAAAAGGACAAAAAATCCCGGTAGACTTCGATTATCTGTACCACATAAATATACGTTGATTCAAAGGCCATAAAAAGACAAACTGAGTCTCTAATATTAATGAATTGATATGTTTAGCAGTCCAATTATTTTTAAGTACATTCTTAAAAATAATTGATTCATTAATATTAGAGACTCAGTTTGTCTTTTTATGGCCTTTGAATCAACGTATATTTATGTGGTACAGATAATCGAAGTCTACCGGGATTTTTTGTCCTTTTTGAGTAACGTACTTGTGACGTATACGTGAAATATCACATTGAATTGTATTATGTTTTTAAAAACATAGGTTCTGCGTAGAGACAAAACGTGATGTGAACACAGCCTTAACCACATTTACTAGTGATCTATTCACCCAAAGTACTAGCAAAATAACTCTGCCCTACTGCCATAGTGACCCCCCACCCCCACCCCTTGCCATCCGACACCCAGGGCTGAAGACGTCAGAGCATAACATATGATGCTACAACCGGGCCGGAGACATCTGGTTTGTGGAGAAGTGGTGAGACATCACAGGACAATGTAGGTAATCATGTGCTTTGGGCACGTGAGCACATGACTTATGTAGTGTCAACCTGATAAACAGGCTGGCAAGAATGTGTAACAGTCCTCTCCACTGCCTATTACCGCTAAACTGGCCACCACCGGCCGCCTCCCCACTGGCAGAGGCCACCACCGGCCGCCTCCCCACTGGCAGAGGCCACCACCGGCCGCCTCCCCACTGGCAGAGGCCACCACCGGCCGCCTCCCCACTGGCAGAGGCCACCACCGGCCGCCTCCCCACTGGCAGAGGCCACCACCGGCCGCCTCCCCACTGGCAGAGGCCACCACCGGCCGCCTCCCCACTGGCAGAGGCCACCACCGGCCGCCTCCCCACTGGCAGAGGCCACCACCGGCCGCCTCCCCACTGGCAGAGGCCACCACCGGCCGCCTCCCCACTGGCAGAGGCCACCACCGGCCGCCTCCCCACTGGCAGAGTCGGCCGGTGGTGGCCTCTGCCAGTGGGGAGGATAGAAAGCAGGAAGGATGGCGAAAATACTGATTTTTGGAGGAACCTAAACAATAGTCACAGATGACTGTGCGGAGTACTAGAGATGAGCGAAGTTACAGTGATTTGAGAGTCTCCTAGGACTGTACCCACCTTTCCAAGCCCACAGGAGCACCAGAAAGCTGAACTAATTTATGCAGGCTAAAGTAACCAACCGCCGACCCGAGAAGTCAGTGACGAATTGAATCACTGCAAGTTTCAAATGTACCAATGTATTTTATAATAAATTGCCTAACAAATTATAATATTTATTACATTATATTGTATATT